>NC_061069.1:9015039-9051466 GCF_021917145.1 Hypomesus transpacificus
ACGGCGTTTTTTCAGGCAGACTGGGATGATAAGCTTTCAGGGACTTTAATGAAAAGGTAGTTCAAATGTAAATTGATTTGAGCGTGGGTACGTTTTAGAGGAAATATGAAGTGTCATTATTCGCTCCCCCTGGTGCGGCCGTACAGCCATGCAGCCTTGGATTAGCTCTGTTTAGTGTCATCTCCTCTGATGCAGGACCAAATAGAATTCCAACCTTGAAAAGAGAAGAAATGACCCCCTCCTCATCTTCTTTGTCCAGCACATCCTCGCCTCTCCCTGGGAACGCCCTTGAGAGGTAAACACTACACAAGCACGAGGAGGAAGTGGAGGGCACCACAGTTTCTGTCTGTTCTCAGTTATAAAACTTTGAATGAAGAATGCATGAGTGATTCTTCCATCACCTATGATGGAAGGACAAACAATTTTTTAATGTAGATCAAGAAAACCAAACAAAAGTTTGTGTGCGTGTGTGTGTGCCGTGTGTGTTTGACATTACTGATTAAAAACGCACCCTAGAAGTTTTTGGATGATTTGCAGGCAGGACTCGTCTGCACAACACACACACACACACACACACATACACACACAGGCACACACCCTAATGCACTGGGCTGCAAAGAGAGAGAAAAGAGAGCAAGGGAGTTCAGAGATTTCAGGGGACGTTCCCTCAAATGTCAGTCTGTGTTTTGAAAGGATCAGATAGCTTTTTGATGTTGAAACGCACCGAGGCAGAAGAGGGAGAAAGACACTCTTGATGGGCATCAGGTGTAATTTCTGTAAATGCCTCTGCAGCGTCTGACTCACCAGCCAATGTCTATGTGGTGCATGTCTACTTAGCAGACCTTGGTGCACACCAGCCCAGGCTGTCTTCAACCCCCCTGACCTTATAGCTTATCACTGTCCGTGAAGATCAGTGAAGCTGAATGGGGCGCTCTAACCTCCCCCTCTTCGATTTCCATACGAACACAAGCCTCCGAATATGCTGTGAAGTCCAGGCCTTTCAGTGCCTTCTCTACAAGGCCATTGCAAATACTCTTCTTTTTCATGCGCTCCAAACCAGGAAGTGTGCTTTCTCAAAAAGATGCAATCCAAGGTATAGGGATAGTGGTTTCTGAATTATTTAAAACTGAAATGGATGGGGATGTTGATCAGATCAGCTTAATCAGATGCCTATAAGGGGTCAGGGCTAGGGTGCTGTCTGTCTTGTACCTCCTGGGTGCACAGGGCTTAACTAGAGTGCCGGATGTTTACAGTAATCAGATTGAAAACTAGTTTGGATGTTTCCAGGGGGAAGTTGAAATGCGTGTGAGAGAAGCATCTATGAGAGGCTCACTGCTGTGGTAGATCTCTGCCGTAGCATCAGGATTGCTCTGTGTCATCTCTCAAAGAGGTTTACTAAGAATGGTTAGTCAAGGAGATAATGTTCCATGTGTATATTGAGTTATTGTGGTGGAGACAATGACGCCATCTTAATTCAGTAGTAAGTCACAGTCTTTCCTCATAACACCCAACCTCATTAACTCAGGAGCCTGACGAAAGTATATTCTCCAATCATCGTGTACAGCACTGCATCTTTACTAGTCCTCTTCTGATGGCCTCTGCCATAAGAACTTGACCTGTCTCATCCCAGCAGAGCATAAGCTTGAGTCCGTGTCTGAGTTAAAGAGATCCTTTAGACTCGTAATCTTCCACAGCACAGAGGAGACACACACATGGACTTATCCACAAAGGGCACTCATCAGAATGAGGACTATATATGGATTACATTCTTAAGGCCTCTGCATCTGCCCAGCGTAGACTCAACCCTCTTCCAACGTGGCTACTTACAAGTTGCTTGATTTTCCAATTTCCGTTGGGTTTTTCAAAGCAAATGCGCAGCAGCAGATGGGCCGTCAGGAGATCACCCAAGGTCCATGGTGTTTTTCAGTCTCAACTAGCCACCCTGAAGCACAGGCTTTAGGGCATGGATGGGTGAGATCTGCTAGAACAGATTTGTTTAAGCATTTAAATACAAGGGGAAGGAGTGGCCCTGCATATTCACCGTGCTTTCTACCTCCACACAAGTCTCTCTCTTTTTAGTTTTCTCTACGCATAACTCTGTGGGTGACTGTTCTTTCAATCCCTCCTGAAGAGGAGAGCAATGCCTTTCTACTTCAGACGGCTTTTGTGTCCAGAGAGAGGCGGTCCCTTGAGCTTTTCCATAACCAGGGGAATGCTCAACAGAAAAACTGACACAAGTGAAACGAAAAATACTTTTTGTGTTTGTGTGTGGGGGCTCTTTTGGGTGCTAAGACATCATATTTGTGTACATTTTTTGTGTGTATAGTATCCATACATTATGTGTAAGCATGCGTGTGTGTGTGTGTGTGTGTGTGTGTGTGTGTGTAGGGCCTGTGCATGGTTGCGTGTTTGGAAACAGTATGTGTACATGCACGCACGTCACCTTTTTATTATTATTATTTGCAAAGAAACGGTTTCTAAAGAGGAACATTTTCTGGCAATGTTTATCAATGATAGTTGGTTTTGTGTACCTAATTGAGCTTATATTTTAGAAATATTTGTGTGTAGCCGGTGAAAATAGCGTGTGTGAGTGTATTTTCGAGACAGAGAAAGCTGCCGTGAGGACCCGTAGAGATAGACAGCTGATTGAGGTGAATCGTAATTAAAATTCTTAGTCTCGTTAAGTTGGTGACAGCCTTCACTGCTCCGCAGCATCCTGCGATCGATGGTGAAGATCTGCCTCTAATGCTAACGAACCAGAAGATCGTTTGAGTTTGGAGCCCAAGGAAGGGAAAAATTAATTAAGATATTTATGGCCCCAATTAATCAGTTCAGTGAGAAACTCTTTTTACCCGGGGGGTGTCTAGTGAACAGCAGGGAGTAGAGTAAAGTGAGGTTTTCCTCTTTTCCTAACTCTTACCTCCATTACATTTTACGTTTATACTGAAACACTTGCACATTACACATTACACATTTGCACATTTATATGGAAACTTTCTCCAAAACCTAACAGCAATACAAGATCCACCGTTTACAAATATGAGCCAGTGAGAGCTACCTTAGCATTGTGACTGTACACAGCTTGTGGGGGGGCTTGTTCTCTGGACTGACTCCACACAGCTTGAGGGCTCTGACCCCAGTTGGCTGACAGGGTAACCGCCTAGTGACAGAACATCTCACACAGTCTCCAGTAATGAACCCCTCTCTCTCCCCTCTGAACCGCCAACACTGTGGCATCAATATACAGACCCACAACCTGCCCCCCAATCCGTAGGTCTAGGTGCCCATGGCAACAATCGTCTGGCCGACAAAGCCCCTGCCGATGTGTTTCTCCTGGAGAGAGTCCTGTGTCATTGTGGCTCAGGGAGGGGTCGTTCTGATTGGCTGCTTTCTGCCTCCTGCATGGACTATGCAATGATATCACTGGAAACTGCGATAGAGATGTTTCATTTTATAATTGGATTAATAATACAGGTTCTGTTGGTTCTATTATGACTATGCTCATCTTTCCTTTCGACGCTCACAAAAATCCTATTGACATGGGTTGTTGTCAATATGGCTGTGAAGCACTTGTCAATTCCAATGTCACTGGGAAGATGGAGGAGATTGGGTGATTGATTGAAGTTAGAGAGTGCACGGAGGGTGAGGGACACCACAACATCTCAGTGATTGACACAGAAGGAGAAGAGGAGAGGATGGCATACTAAAACAATACTGACTCAGAGAAAGGAGTAAAGGGAGATGGATTGGACAGAGATAGAGACAGGTGGTGAGTGGGAGAGGCGGTAAAAGAGAAGGACAAGGTTTTTTTTTTCTCGAAAAAAAAAACCCTGTTTGTTTAGAAAGGGAGTGAGCGAAAGAGAAAGGGATGAAAGGGAGGGGGGCTGGGGAGGGAGGTTTGGAGGGAGGGAGGATGGGTGCGGTAAATCCACAAGGGATATCCAGACTTCAGTCATGGCCCAATGAATGTACTGACAGGGTCTGTCTGCACCACAGTAACGTCCAAGTGTACATCCACCCCGAACTTGCACCCCACAAGACAGCATATAGTTAACTCTGACAACTACACAAAACGACATGAAGCAGTACACGGGTGACATGAAACACAACACATTTTCACAGCTTAACAACGGTGCTCCTTACACACCCATGGACAACTGATTCCAACGCACAAATCAGCGCCGCATGACTGTAACACTGTCGAAAAACTGAGACCCAAACCGTTTCATCCTGCTGTTGTAACATATATCTGAGTGAACACAACCACGGCACTCCAGCTTTTGTCAATGTTGTTGCTGCCGTGTTAACAGATCTGAGCCGTCTGTTCAGCTGTGAGTGCTTCCACCTTGCTGTGTTGTCCTACTTTTAATTAACACTGAGCAATGATTAAAGTTTAAACTTAATTATCTTTATCTTTTCTCTCAGGGTGTCCAACTCTCTGTGGTGAACTGAACGAGACGCTCTGCGAGGGGAGAGGCAAACGAAAACCCCAGAGAGACTCGAATAGATAGAGGAAGATATTACGCTGAGGAGAGAAAAAAAGAGAAGGAGTCACTGGCACCTACCCTCCAGCTTAGTGTGAAGGGCACGAAACGCACGCGTGAGAGGAGGGAGCGGGGGCCGAGAAACGCAGAGGAGAGAATGAAGACAGCCGGAAAACAAGCACTTCCTCACAGCAAGCCTCGCTCAATCTAGGACGTCTCTGTGCAAAAAGAACAAAATGCTAACCAGGAACCTGCTTTTATTGGTCGCCCTGTGCCTGTGGGAGGGTCTTGCGAGAGCAGGATCAGCCACTAAGAGAAGAAGAGGAGCGGCGGGTCCTCACGTGTTGACGCTGGGAGAGAACAGAGTTGCTGAGCAATGGAATACGAATGTGGATTCAAACACCGTGGCCGTTCGAAACATGATTAGTCACGACCATGGGGGTGAGAGTGGTTCTGTGTCTCACGCCCAGATTTCCCAGAATCCTCTAACTCATAGAGAGAGGCGGGGTTTTAAGCCGAAAGCAGAGATAAAACAGGAAGTCGATTCTGTCAACAAAGGGGGATCAGCTCTCACCAGAGAGCCAGTCCAGGATATCAGAAAGGTCAGGAACAGCACCAAGAGTGTAGAGATTCCTTCCAAGACAAGAAGAACAGACAAAGCATTCGTAGGACACCACAAGCCTGACCTGCATTCCAACAAAACTAGATCCAAACCCCTCCCCAAAACAAGGGTCCGGCCCGATTTAAGCATTCTCACAACAGGGCTGCCAGGAAAGGGCCTCAACCAGAATTCACCTAGAAAGCTCAACCGTACAAGCAGCTATGGTGTCCTGAAACTGTTGTCGAAAGATAACCTGGTCAGGATAGTGAACTCAAAGATGCAAAGTGTTTCCAGTCGGACTTTTCTGACCAAGTCCAGTCGAAGCAGGAAGAGAGATCTGATCGATGTTGACCACAGCCGGTTAGAGGCCCTGAGATCACAGAGACAAGATATGACTGGTCCTCAGAACCAACTACGGCTAGATAGTCAAACTGCTCAGCCCCGCGTCAGCCCTGTAACGCATCCTGATTTGAATCCAGATCTTAGCATTCATTCTCTTTGGATTCCCTTAAATGGAGTTACCCCAGTTTCTGCTATGGGCAAGGATGTTGCTGAGATGAGGAGCAGAAACACTCCTGGCTCCGTGTCTGAGGTGAATCCAGAGAGTGATAAAACGACCAGTCAGACTGACCCTCCGCTGACATCAACCAATCACGACTCCTCAGATGTTCTCTCTCAAACGGACGGAGTCGCAACTGCTGTCCTCCCTCAGGCAGGGGGCTCCCATAGCAACGCGGTAAATGAGAGGGAAACCAAACTCAGCGTCACACCAAACCCTTCAGGTGACATTGCCAAGCCCTTCAACAGCAGCCATGTCCTCAAGCTCCGCCCAGACCCTGATTGGGGCGTCGGCCTGGAAGCGTCGTCGAGTGGGGTGATGACCGTCGATTCCCAGCCTGGAAGTGGGCTGGGCCTGGTGTTCCAGGAGGCGGAGCCACATGAGGAGGAGGAAGAGAGGCATGGCCATTCGAAGCAGGAAGGGTCTCGCTCTCGAAGTAGGAGGAGCTGGATCTGGAACCAGTTTTTTGTGATTGAAGAGTACAGCGGGCCAGAACCGGTGCTCATCGGACGGGTAAGAACGTCATTTGTATTAATAACTGACATTGTCTGTGACCTCTTTTATTGGTGCTTCCTATCTATCTTCATATATTTAACTAGACTCGGAATTGATTTACTACCCAAACAATTTAATTATCCTGCAGTTCCTTCTGTCTGGACTGTACTTACTTAACCTTAACCTTAGCCCTCTATTCCTCCACTACTGTCAGCACTATTCCACAGGTCTGAAGGGATGCAGGGTTTGCTTTGTAATGACATAAACCTTCAATTGGATTGGATTTACGTCGGTGTGCTGTGGTGTCTTCCTATTCCCACAGAGACTCCGATTAATCAATGGTGCACTGAGGTGCAGCAAAGCCCCTCAAACCATATCTCCCCATGGGACCAGTCATGAACGCCACCAATCTTCACACGCCAGTGGGACATTGACACCTACCCAGGAAATTCATAGATTCCGTTATTTTTATGACATCATTGATGTCAGGGCCCATAGTAAATGACCCCCTTGACCCCCTTGACCCCTATTGACCCCCCCCCCCCCACACGCACACACACACATTCCTACAAGTTCACATCTCCCATCTGACAACACACCGAATCCTGCCCCCTGTAGTCATTTATAATAATCAACAGCCAAGCATTGGCCTTTTCCCTTTCAAAGACTGTAAGGTCTGGAGGGTGGGCTGTGTGTGAGTGTGCCTGCACGTGTGTGGATAAAGTCATGTTGACTGGACATTAGCATCTCAAGGCCCTGCACTCGTTCAGTGGGTTGATACCCAGCTGTGGTGAGGGCTAATGTATGAATCAGTTTGCTAAGCAAATGAATAATAATGATCCTTACATGGCTGCTGCAGGCTGTCAGACACCACCGAGGGAGAGAGGGAGGAGAGAGAGAGAGAGAGAGAGAGAGAGAGAGAGAGAGAGAGAGAGAGAGAGAGAGAGAGAGAGAGAAAGAGAGGGAGGGGGGTGTCTCTGTGGGAAGTGTCTGAGCATCGGCAGATCCTATTTTTCGGCGCTTAAGTGTAGAAATTGCTTGGTGGTTTCTATCCAGCTGAAGGGCCAGCCAGGCCCATGCTGTGTGTGTACACTGAGACCAGAGTCCCTGTCGGGGCTAACGATTAGTCAACTCTTCACTGGAGCACTGTACCCTTTTCCCCAAAAGAATACACTACCCAGAATGCCCTACCCATGACAAATGACCAAGTGGACCAAGCACTGTAAATATAGAACGGACAAAGACAAAATACATGAGTTCAATGCCCAGCTTAGCCCGCAGATGGCCAGGTTGTGCTGCCATTAGTGCCAATCTGCTGTGTTAAGGAGGTATTTATGTTTGTTCATTGTATTGAGTTCAAGGAGGGAACCTAGCCAGCCCACACACATGCTTGCACACTCACTCACACACACCCTCATACACTCACAAACAAAAAAGTGCCTATCATTTATACCAGTCCGTGTGTGCATAGCTGTACATACATTCATAATGATCTTCTCCATCCTAATGCTCTTATTAATGTTTAGTGTTTTGTGCTTGGGTGGGCCACAGGCTGGCTTATGTATCAACAGGGACACGGTGCTTGCTCCTTCTTATTAGAAGGTTGATTATGATTTAATAGAGAAAACTGTGATGGAGAGCAGAAAGGACTGGACTGCAAAGCCAGCACAGTAACTAATGCCAAAGACAGCAGTCCAGAAACTCCCTTAGAAACATGGGCACGTGAACACGCACACACACACACACACACATGCATTGATGCTGCCATATGCACACACACAAGCCCACCAACACACACACACACACACACACCACTATATTTATCATTGTAGCATCTTTCCCTGTGGCTTCCTAATTACAGCAAGCAACATATTTCTAGTTTCTAAAATTACTTGGTCCCCATGATAATTGTGAATTTAATTGATGCTGTCACATGGTCTGGAATAAGCTTTCAAATCATTACAATGACAGACTGGGAGAAAAAAAGATTTATGTATTCTGGTTGAAGAGTTTAGAAAGTGTGGGGCTTTACAGTAGAATTAAAAGATATTTTGCTGGAATGCTAACCACATGCCTTCTGTAAAGGGGATACCCTACCTCTCCCTACTACCCTGCATGTCTCTCTAAAGATATCGATTGAAACTGAAGCAAATGTCGGGTTCCGTAATGTGTTTGGTTCCACTGTGCTGACCCCATGTCCCACTCCCATCCCATGAAATTTGGGTTTCAATTCATGGGGAGTCAGATTGATTTGACCAGCCCTTCTCAAGCCTACCCAGACTAGACCAGTAGCATCGGAGATGGTGCTTGGGAGGATGTTATCCCAGGGGTTTCATGGTGGTGTGTGTCTCTCCATCCCCTCCTTGAGCTGCTGCTTATTGGTTGTAAACACTGGACTAGTCATCTCCTTGGTCTCAAATGGAGTCCGACATGTCCCTTTAAATCCTCTGGAGCTGTGTACACACATTGCTGAACATATACACTCACACACACACACACACACACAGACATGCTGCACACAAAAGAACATGATGACACACACACACTCCTACACACTTATTAGCACACACCAGCACAGACAAATAAATGCAAACAAGGTCGCAAATGCCTCTTCAAAGTCACGAATGCCAGTACACATGTACTAGGAATTCATTAGAGGCATAAATGGAAAAAGAAAAAGAAGGGGAGGAGAGCGAGCGAGCAAGAGAGAGAGAGAGAGACAGAGACAAAGAACTGGTGGGGGGGCAACATTTACAAACACACACCTGCCGGCAGGAAGCTCATCAATAATAATCCTGAAATGTCTCGTTCCAAACAGCTTTGTGTTTTCTTACGTTTCCTCTCTCTCCCTGTGAAAGTCATTTAGCCTCCGGGCCGAGCACAGCAGGGGTAAGAGAGCAATTAAAGTCAGAGCAGAGAGATGGAGGGAAATCAGGGGGAGGACTAGACAGATAGGAGGAGAGATAGAGAAATGAGGGAGAGGACGGAAGGAGATGTTGGATGATGGGAAGGAGGGCAGAGGAGGAGAAAGTATTGGGATGGGATTGAAGAGTAGAACAGAAGAGAGCGGGGGGAAAAGAATGGTGGAATGAAAGGAGGAACATTATAAAAGAAAGCAATAACAGGGTGAGAATATGCATAGAAAATTAGGGGAGGAAAGTTAGGAAAGGTTAATGGTTTACAACTAACAGAGCGGAAGAGCCAAGAGGAAAGACGTGAGAAAGAGATAGAGAGAGAGAGAGAGAGAGAGAGAGAGAGAGAGAGAGAGAGAGAGAGAGAGAGAGAGAGAGAGAGAGAGGGAGGGAGGGAGGGAGGGAGGGAGGGAGAGAGAGAGAGAGAGAGAGAGAGAGAGAGAGAGAGAGAGAGAGAGAGAGAGAGAGAGAGAGAGAGAGAGAGAGAGAGAGAGAGAGAGAGAGAGAGAGAGAGAGAAGGAGAGAGACAGAAAGAGCTAAGAGTGAACTGAGAGATAGAGAGAGAGAGCAATAAAGAAAAATATCACGCACATTGTAGGGTTGACCTCACAGTCCATCAACCCTACTCAGCAAGACAGAGAGGGAAAGGGGACCAGAGATGAGGAGAGCAGAAGAACAGGACTACATGGACAGAATGAAAGGATAAATGGAGGGGTGAGGGAGAGAAAAAGAGTGTGGTTAAATACCATTTTATTTCAAACCCCTGTGGAGCCCAAATTCTTAAGTGTTTCAGTGCTGAGTGGGAACCGAATCACAAAGTGAGAGGCAGAGAGAGAGAGCGAGGGAGAGAGAGAGAGAGAGAGAAAGGGTAAAAAATAGAACATCTATTGAAGGTGAAATTCAAAGGGAGCACAATACTTTTTTCTCTCTCGTTTTCTTCCACTTCCTCTCTCTCTTTTTTATACCGCTTGTTTAATCTCAGAGTAAAGTCAAACAAATCGGCACAGTGAGTGTGTGAATGTAAAGCATTACCTTATTTCAGTTGCTTAGAAGAAGAAGGGTTTTACCTGTGAAAGCCCATTTTACCTTCCAGGGTAACCCATGGCCAACACGTAGCCTAATAGCATATAATAAAGGATCTTAGCTTTTATCCTAGCGAACACCCTTTATCCTCTTTCCATATAAAGCTGAACCTTTTTCGCAGGTTAATCATACTATTGAAGAGATAAAGTGTCTGCGAATTTGTATTGAGTTAAACACTTTGCCCTGGTAAAGTGCTGGTCATGAGAATGGAAACACTGTGCTGGGTGATCTCATGATTATGCATAGCCCAGTGTGATTGCGGCCTGTGACCTTGAGCTAATATTTATTCACTGGCCTTTGAGCTAAGACTGGCCATGCGCCCCACTTCCCCACAGTGCCCCTGAAGGAGGCCATGCCATTGACTCAGGGAGGCGAGGTTAGAGGGAGGCACAGACTGCTACTCTTTGCCCCGCTCCACTTACAGACACACACATTAACACACACACACACACTAACACACACACACGCACACACATCCGACCGTCATCCAGAAGCTCTAAATAGAAGAAGAAATGCGTGCAAAGTCATGCAAAATCAGCAAAGCACTCAAATTCCAGATACTTCATTATTCTCTCTCTCTCTCTCTCTCTCTCTCTCTCTCTCTCTCTCTCTCTCTCCTCTCTCTCTCTCTCTCTCTCTCTCTCTCTCTCTCTCTCTCTCTCTTGCGTTCGAACTGTTCAAATCTGATTGGCAAATGGCAGTCCTCTTGGCAGTATTGTACGCTGGCATATATGTGGGCAATTTACCCTTTAAATGTACAGATGCATGTTAATCCTCTGGTGGCCTTTTCCTGCTTTTACCCACTAAAAAGATGATGTTATACATCATCAGAGTGGGCACAGGGGGCACGAAACAACAAACATCCTCCTCAGACCCCCCCACAGTCCTCACTTGTACATCAGCTGATTATGATAATCAAAAGTGGAATTTGCATACTCTTGGGCTAAAAGGCAGTTTTGTTGAATAATGTTTTGTGGAAGCCAGGAACAGTAACAGTCTGTGTTAAAAGAGCTTGTGGTGAGAAGGCAAAGTATAATAATGGTTAATAATAGATGTTCTTGCAACGTTGGGGGCTGATTACAGACACATATGAGAGATTGAACCCTCAGAGACTGACAGAATTAGATCACAATAGACCCCAAACATTATGTTAAAACCATAACCAAAACACAAAAGCACCCGCTTAGACTCAAGCAATACAAACTAATACAATGAATCCATTCAAAATGAGTGTATGAGCCTTTCTCATTTTCCTGACAAATCAAAACTAGGTCTGACTTTTAACCAACCCAAACATTCAGAAACACAAAGCACTTGAATGCTGGGCATTTTCCGTAACTGTGAGGCAAAGGAGAAAGTTTCAGCATTACTTCAATGAAGGTTGGATTGGATTGAACCTTCAGGCGCATCTAAACCCTGTCAAAGGAACTGGATCTGGTCTGCCTTCTGAAGTGTAAACCCCCCCCCCCACCCAAGGAGTAAGGGAGGGAGTGAGTGAGAGAGGGTGAGAGAGAGGAGAGGGTGGCTTAGTCTCACTCCGACCACCCTGCCCCCCCCCCCTCCCTTACCCTGGGACCAGCTGGGTAGCCAGAGGATCCAGCTGGGATAAAACATCAGATGATCACACACTCTTCTCACAGCACCTCATAGTGTTGTTGACTTTAATTATGTGTCACTGGGTAGATTTGGCCTCGTGTTCTGTCTCTCTCTCTGAGCCCTTCTGTCACGGGTCCAGGGTTCTGGTCCAGCTCTCAGCTGTTACCACACAGTGCAGGTGCTGTGTGTGTGTGAGGGGGAGGGAGGGAGGGAGGGGGGGGGAGAGCAGTTCACGGCTCATGGTCCAGTCTGTGCCCTGGGTGTGCCAACTGGAGGGTCAGCCAGGGGCTCAGAGAGAGAACCAGAGTCATTAAACACTGTCCTTAAGATTCCTCAGAACACTCTGATAAACATACTGGGCTCACACATCATTCACTACACTTTGAGATTGTTGTTAAGAAGACTCCATGATACTGGGGTACGGGCTTCTTGTTGGGCCCAATTCCAAATTGATCTGGTGCCCTAATCCTCGTTCAGGTTATTTCTCTCATTAAGACTGGCATTGGAAGTTGTTTGGCCTGGTCCCAAATCAATCCGATGACATTATCCCCTTTGCTCTTAACAAACTTTATTCACAGATAAGAACTGCAGCTGCACCAACAGAATTCCGATAGCTCCTCCATGCTCCTGTAGCTAGGCATTGCCTGCGTGGTGCTGTTGCACACGGTCACATGACCCTGGCTCTTTGAAGTGGTGGTAAACATGAGTCCACCATGCAGAAGATAAGAGAGAAACCGTTTCTCCACATGGTTCTGACGAGATCTAGGGATATCCGTCTGCGGTCTCTCATGCCTTTGATGGATTTCCCCAGTGTGCCACCGGATTGAAACTTACAAGACAGATACAGTTTGTTACAGATGCCACTGCATTGGTCTTTCATGTAACACCAGTTTCCCCACTATGTGCTTTCCCCTAATCATGCGCCATTCTCAATCACCCCTTTCTTTCTGCAGAGGGAAACAAATCCATTAGGGCAAATGCACAGATGCAAAATGTATTTTTTGCATCATGTTTTTATGATTTATTGGGCGGCAGAAATATGGAATTGAGCATTCATGGTATAAGTTATTTAAGTGATTTAAAGACACTTAAATAACTGACACAGAGTGCTTTTTTCTGCTTTGATTTATGGTTATTGCAAAAATGTGAAATTGAGTATATGAGTATAAGCATATTACCTTATGATAATATAAATAATTGGAGTGATTTAGAGGTCTGGGAGGCAGGGCTTTGCATACACAGCAGCCAGGAATGAAGGAGAGTGGCAGTGTTCAGGGCTGCACCGCATCAGTCTTCTCACTGTGTGCATATCTGGGGGGTTTTCTCACAGTCGTCACTAGCTAGATGGGTGTTCTTTCGTCAGTTTATCTGTCTCTCGTTGTGTGACAACAGGCTGAAGGTATGAACATTTGGTAGACGTTACGTCATCCTGTCTTATGAATCCAAAGAGCTAAATGACTACAGTGGTGTTTGTGATCATGGGAGTCTGCTGGTGGACGTGTTGTTATGATGGATCCTTCTCGTGGGTTCGATTGATCTCGTGGAGGTCGCCTGTGTTGAAGAGAGACCATCAAAACCACGAACAATACTTTACTGACTGGACTTTTCAATCAAAGCTCGTCATGAAATTCATCAAGTAGCAGCTCTTCAGACCAGTAGCAGATGTTGCTGGTTCATCAGAATGTTTAAATGATTGCTGAGACTAGCAGGGCTGAATCCCATCACTGGTGTTTTACACCGCTGTAAATCATGCTGATGTGTTGATCATGGACAGTAAAGGGTCAAAGGTCAGTTGTGAATGGAGCCTGGTTCTCCATGCAGACACCTCCAGATCGAGAGGTTGACTACTGCTTTCATCATCACAGCCACCACTCGCTGTGGAAACGATGGCCAGGGTTTCATTAAGAGGCTCGTTAAGTCCCCTCGTTAAGCCAGGGGGTCGTTAAGAGTCTGATTATTATTGGCCCTTCTTAAGAGCCCCGAATGTGGAACCTCAACACTCATGGTGGTCCTGACTAGCTGAGTGTGTAGTCCAATTTCCCAATCACTTAAGACTGAAGGGCTGACTCCAAAGTCACACTTGACTGTGCCGCCATGTCCAAAGGAGATAGCTCCGACACCATGCTTGTGTGAGAAGCCGTCTTATCTGGAGTCTTTAAAAGATTAAATGAAGCCTTGGCTTTGGTTTTAGCAGGTTATGTCATTCTGGTGTTGTGTACTTACGGTGGGTGTCAACCTCTGTTGTTCTGAACCTTAAAAATCAGGAGGCAAGCTGCCATGTGACTCACTGCTATTTCCAGTGTTTCCCTCCTTCCTCCCTCCCACAGCATGAATTAAGATTAGAATTAACATGCAATTAGAATGATATTTTTAGTTTGTGTTTGGAAGTGTGGGGTCAAAATGATTCATGACTTTGGGTTCTTTTAGTCTTTGTCCAGCTGCATTTGCAAGTTGGCTGTATTAAAACTTTTGAGTATTTTTGTAAGGACACCCACTTGTCAACTTGCGTGTATATTGTTTTCCCCATGGGAGGGCATGCCCGTCCAGACAGTTTTCCCTTTGAAAAATGGGCGTCTGCAAAGTAATGAATATTTTTCCTCGAAATATCCATTTTCATTTCACTTAGCAAATGTGCTTAGCTGGTGTCACGCAACAATGCTCTGAAACTCGCCCTCCAACACACACTCCCTCCTTCTCAAACTCGCAATGTCACACTTTCTTGGGAGTGTTGGCTAATTTAGGTGCACTTTGTGAAAGCTGCTATTCCATTCACGTACGCGCAGTAATGAGAATGAATGCCGATGCGCGGAGCGCTGGGTGTACCCCGCTAGCAGGTCGTTCTAAAACCGTGAAGAAGAGCGCCCTATCCTGTTATTAGCCAGCAGGTCCTGCTTGAACAACCGCCACAGACCTAGCTCCGGACCACCGCTGTTCTAAGAAGCCAGCAACGGTCAGGATCAATACAGCATGTCCACCGCCACACAGCACCCTTATTACTCACCTATTAGTTTGGCAATAATTGATTAGCCCTCTACTGATAATTATGCCCAACCATTTGTGGTGCCATTATGTGTCAAAGCACTGTATTTCACAAATGAAAGGATTTTTGTTGTGATCTGCTGTGGCTGTGGGTGCTAGTTGAGTGTGTAATGAATTAGGTTATTAAGATTATGATGATCCTAGTTTATGGCCATTGCCCTGTGGAGAAAAGGAGGGTTTCAGCCAGTCTCTGTCAGATCATTGTGCTCAAGCTCTGGATTATCTGCTTGTTAGTCTTTGGCTATTCTTTTCCTGGACTTCTTCTAACCTCATGTATTTTCCTCTCTCTCTCTCTCTCTCTCTCTCTCTCTCTCTCTCTCTCTCTCTCTCTCTCTTCTCTCTCTCTCTCTCTCTCTCTCTCTCTCTCTCTCTCTCTCTCTCTCCATCTTCACCCCTTCTCCTCAGCTGCACACTGACATGGACAGGGTGATGGACGCACCAAGTACGTGCTCCGTGGCGAGGGGGCGGGGTCAGTGTTTGTGATTGACGAGAAGACGGGCAACATTCATGTCACCAAGCCGCTGGACAGGGAGGAGAAGGACGAGTATCGCCTCATCGCCACGGCAACTGACCGCCAGACGGAACGCGCCCTGGAGCCCTCATCCCAGTTCATCATCCGAGTCCAGGACATCAACGACAACCCGCCGCTGTTTGAGGAGGGGCCCTACAGCGCCATTGTGCCCGAGATGGCCAACATAGGTACTGCAAGGTTGCTTGTTTCCTTCACCCAGACTCAGTTTGAGTTCCTGCCCACAGGAATCGAATTTGTGCCTCCACCTTTCATGTCATTGTGAACATCAATCACTCTCTTCGATGCCTCACCACACTACCACTGCCAGACTGTAGAACGAAGAGCCCATCAGTCTGAGACTGAGACCAGCCCTCCTGTCTCCTTTTAGTAATCCCATCACTCAGTTTACCAGCGCTTGCTTTTTAACCGCTGCTTATTCCCTCTGATGGAGTTGTTCAGTCAATCATGGATTCAATATTTACTCTGCATTCAATATTTACCAAGGTGCTTTTCGCAATGCTCAGTTGCCGGCAGACTGGGGGGATCGTGAGAGTCCTATGAAAAAGGCTGTTACACAAAAATCTGCTAATGTTTTCACTGTCAAAGCTAAGATGGTGGATGAGATAACGATACTTGTCACATTGAAACCCAGCCACTACTGGAGAGGGTATTGGTTGAAATATAGGCTTTTCAATGTAGATTCTGATTGAATTCGGATAATTGTTGCCTGTAAACATTGTGTCATGATTTTTATTTCATCTGTAGTTAGTGGAAATGGTGGCGAGGTTATCATTTCAAACCCAATTACGATTGTAATATGTCGTAATCACTCCCACTCTGACTGAGGATGAATGTCACAGTAGAAGACTGAACTCACTGAATTCCTCTCCATTCACCGTGAATTCATCTCAGTCTGAATGTATGATCAGTCCAAATTGTGACTGTATTTTTCAGCACCAGGCAAGCTGCATATCATTAGGTTTCCCACAGCTTGTGCTTGTTGCATCAACCCCACAGCGCAGTCCTTTTTGATCTGTCTGTCTGATCATTCTTCTAGCGCCCGCATCAAAACCGTCGCACTACTTGCGCTCCTCCATCTCTCCTCCATCTTCCATTACTTTCCTCCTCTGCCTCTTAACTACCTGTGATAGATCAGTAACTAGACCCTGTCTCCCACCATCACTCCTCCCTCCCTCCCCACTCCAACTCTCTCCTCTCTTTCCTCCCATGCTCTCTCTCTCTGTGACACTGGCAAGGCTTTGATGTCAGAGAACCGCAACAGCTGCTCCCACAAATCCCCCCTTCCCTCAGAGCTTGTCAGCCCAGCGCCCTATGGGAAACGTAGTTCTCTCTCCATTGCATATATATGTCATTTTTGGGGGGGGGGGGAACATTTTCAACAAAATTCGCATGAAGCAGACACTCTTTGATTGATTTGTTGGGGAAAGAAGCCCATGCGTGTCAAGGGACGGGGACGTGTCAGGATGGGAGAGTCTGGACATAGGGGAGAGATAGAAGGAGGGGGGAGAGGAGAGGAGAGAAGAGGAGAGGAGAGGAGAGAGGGAGGGAGGAGGGGGAGAACATCAACAGATGGAGAGATGGAGAGAGGGAGCAAGAGGGGAATTGGAGCCAGAGACAAAGAGAACTGAAGTGAGACAGACAGAATCGAGAGAGAAAGAAGGTGAGTGGCAGGGGAGAAGGGGAAGTGAAGAACGTATTTGTCACACTTTTGACGAGAAAAAGATAGAGCGGGGGAGAGAAAGAGAGAGAGCGGCGGAGAGAGAGAGAGCGGGGGAGAGAGATAGAGAGAAAGAGCCGGCCACGGAGATTGTCAGTTAGTTTGTGGATGAAATCCCAGAGTGCTATGTTAATGCACCATTGGGTTAGGCAGCTCGGGATTGTTTGAGACTTGTAACACTCTTTCTATCCTCTCCTTTCGTCCCTCCCTCCCCTCCTCCCTCAGGTACTTCTATAATCCAGGTGACGGCGACAGATGCTGACGACCCCACCTATGGGAACAGTGCCAGGCTGGTGTACACACTGGTGCAGGGGCAGCAGTTCTTCTCTGTGGATCCCCAGACAGGTAAGCCAGCGAGACCCTCTCTCCCTCTCTCCCTTTCTCCCTCTCTCCCTCTCTCCCTCTCTCCCTCTCTCCCTCTCTCCCTCTCTCCCTCTCTCCCTCTCTCCCTCTCTCCCTCTCTCCCTCCCTGACAGATTCCACTTATTGTGTACACATGTGCTCTCCCTCCCCCTGGTAATACCATGTCCCTCCTCCCCCCCAGTCAAGCTTCTGTAGGGTGTGCTTACATCCACCCTGATCTCTCCCTTAGCACCCCCTAGCTTTTCTCTGTCTCTCTCTGCCTCCATCCCTCCCCAAGTCTCTCCCTCACCTTAAAAGACATTATCCCTCATTCTTCCTTTTTACTCCTACATCTTCTGTCCTCCACTCTCTCCTTCTCTTTCTCTCTTTCTCTCTCCCTCTATGTCTCCATCTCTCACTAAGTCTCTCACCTTTACACACTGGATTCGCACCCTCGTCCCTTATTACTCCTACAACTTCTGTCTTTCATCTCTCTCTCTCTCTCTCTCTCTCTCTCTCTCTCTCTCTCTCTCTCTCTCTCTCTCTCTCTCTCTCTCTCTCTCTCTCTCTCTCTCTCTCTCTCTCTCTCTCTCTCTCTCTCTAATGCTGTGCCCCTCTCCCTTGTTCTACGTGAATCCAGCAAAGCTGGCAGAAATGTATTCAGTCTGTCAGGATCTATGTGCATTTAACGGAACACAGAAAGAGCCCCAAAAATGATCTGAGGGAGGCAAAACAAAAAGACTGTCTTCAAAGTGGGGAATGTCAAAAGAGGTTTGTGAACTATCACAGGAAGAGATTAAAAAGGCACCAAGGGGCCTGTCGCTTTCCTGAAATCCACCATGCCATGTGTTTTGGGGGGCTCGCGTGTCACCCGATGTCCTCGAGGCTCATGGAGAAGTTCTTCTGCCTGATGCCTGTGAGGGCACCGGTGGGGTACTCCACAAAGCAAATCCAGCCTGTTTACCCCCACTAGCTGATTGACAGCTTAGAAGTAAACAGCTAGCTTTAATACACTGTTGACTGTTTGTGTGATGGGACTTTTTACGAGATTGGGACCTTTTACACTTGTGCCTGTGTGTGTGTATATGAATGTTTGTGTTTGTGCGTGTGTGTGCGCATTGCGGCAACCACTGACCAAAACAGGGATGAGCTGCACGCAGCTTAGCAATCGATACGTGCACCAGAGGCCAGTTTAAGCACTGGAAGTGTTTTTATTACAAAAAAACGACAAATAAAATGGAACAAAATGAAATGGCCCTTGGTCAAGGGCATGGTCTGGGAGGCTTTCATCCGGCCTTTCATGGGTGAGATCTGTCATATAATGGAGAAGAACAAGGTTGCATTAAGCACTGGAGTTCTGCCGGAGTCCGGCTCTCGCCCATACCGCCGCGTGCTTCAACTCCCTTCTTTGGTGGAAACCCCATTTTCCCCCCTGTCTTCTCCTTAGTCAGTCGATGACCCACAGCCGTGTCTGTCCCTGTCTACCCTAGCATCTGTCTGAGCCTCTGTCCAAGGTTCTGAAGTCCTCCCCTCACCCAATTGGCTCTGGGGCTGCCACAGCACATATGTGTGCGTGTGTGTGCATGAAGATGTGTGTGTGTATGTGTGTATGGGTGTCGGTATGCCTGTATCAGTGCAGTCGTTTGTCCACAAGAGTCAAAGGCGACCAGTATTTGTGTTACTGAATTCTAATGCATTCTAATTGATTGTGTTGACATGGAAGGACCTCTGAAATGAGTGAAGAGGGCTCTGTCAGGCTGGAATGTTAATTGGGGAGTATTAGCCTAATTCTGCCCAGCATGTGTTACCGTGGCTCTTCTCCATTTGCCAGCGTTAGCATTCACAGTCCGTCCTCTTCCCACCCTTTCTCACTCTTGCTAGAGGTCTAAAAGGCAGCTGAAACTCTCCACCGCTGCTACAGTTGCTCCAAAGTTCGTTTCCCGCTTAACAATTCTATTCAGACACCGAGACAAATCTGCATAGTTTTGTTTTGCACTTCATACTTCATTGCGATTCACCTTCAACGAAAACATGTTAGCGTGTTGGCAGTTGGTCGGTTGCTGTTGGTTGAGCACAGTTAGGGGCTGACACTGCACAACCAATCACCGAGAGCAAAATCAGGTTGTCTTCTCCATGGGACGTGATTAGATGTGAACTGTTGTGTGTGTCTGTGTGTGTGTGTGTGTCTCAGGGATCCTGCGGACGGCCGTGCCGGACATGGACCGGGAGACCCAGGACGAGTATCTGGTGGTCCTGCAGGCTAAGGACATGGGGGGCCACCTGGGGGGCCTGTCTGGGACCACCACCATCACCGTGAGGCTCAGCGACGTCAACGACAACCCCCCTCGCTTCACCCAGAGTGAGTGCCGCACGTTAGCCTCTGTATCGAGCACATGTATGTCGATGGGACCGCCCCCCGCGCACACGCTAACACACGCAGGTACAGTGTTGGATGGGGGTTACGGAGGTCTTTTCTAAGCTCCTGAGGGACCTTCAACCCCCCAGCTCAGTCTGTGCGCTGTGGAGGAGCAAGGGCTGCCCTTAAATAAGACTTACTCTTCCTGCCTGCTCAACGCTCTTAATACTTCTGCTGCTGCTGGTGTGTGTGTGTGTGACAGGAGGGGTTAGAACACTATCAAAGCCTGCCTCCCTGCAGTTCTACTCAATTACATACTAGGGCTTTTAAAAAGACTCTCGAATACAGGCCTTTTCTTACAAGGTCACTACTGCTTATTTCACATGGCGTTTCCTGGCATGGGAGAATTAAAGAGAGAATGAACCAGGAACGGGGAGACTTTATTCTCAGAAGTGTATGGGCTGGTTCACAGACTGGTTCGCAGACAGAGAGTGCTTGCATAACAGTCTTTTCACGATGTAGCACAGTAATCCCAGTTTTGACTATTGACTATATACCTCAGCATGACTTTATTGTATTTCACAACCGTTTGTGTGAGCGGTTATTTCAGAGGAGTGTTGGAACATGTGCCATTTTGTGAAGGGAGATTGGTATTCCGTGGGGTTCTGATAAATGCTGAAACATTTGCAGTAGGCTTGTATTTGACTTTGTTAAGAAGTAAGAATCTCCCTTTGCTTGAGTGATGAATGTTTAAATGAATGTTTAAATATTTAACTGTTTAAACGCTCAACATTAGAAAGGTTTAAAATATTAAGTCGAATCAATAGGATACCAATAATTATAAGAATGAAAAACTCTGTAGAGTAAATATGGCTCTACAGTGCATGCAATACTATAAGCACTTTTTTAAAGCACAAACAGTTCTTCTAGTATGACCACAACTCTTCACAGAAGGGAGTTTGTAATACTTTTGTAATGATTTTGTAATCCACTCTACTGGACTCTATATCACTGGAGGCTACCATGGCATGGTTAAAATAACAGCTGCTTGTGATGAAATGGCATACAAATACTGTTGACATTTACATATATCTACCGCACTAAACATAGCTCACCGTGCCGACAGAGCTTAAGAGTGAGCTCAAAAGAGCCTAGAAATCCACTGAGGAAAATCACGTCGCGGAATGTTCCATATGTGTCCATCAGGCCAACAGAGCATTGATTTATCTGTCTGTGCAGCGAGGCCGGGTGGGAGTCTTTTACACGTGCACGGCTGGTCTCAGGTGCTCGGTGTCCACTTGCTGAGTTTTATGTACCTTTAAAAGCTGGGGCTGCCGGGGTGGAGGAAAGCAAGCTGTGCCTGGCGTTGTCCTGCTGTGATGGATGGTTAGGTAGATTGTTTGAGGGATGACTACATAGGTTTGTCTGATAAGATCAGTGTCTTCCTTTCTGCAACAAGGAGATGAGAAAGAAAGGGATACAGAGCGGCCCTCGTCGTAAATATTACTAATTTATTTCCCTCCAGAAGTGCCAGTTACTGAAACGATGACAAAAGGGAAAGACAGATAGGGAGGGAGGGAGAGAGGGAGGGAGGGAGAGAGAGAGATACCGACAATAGAGTTATATACAAAAAGGAGTGAGGTAGAAAGAAGGTGAGGTGAATGAGCCGTCGGGAAAGAGAGCGTACAGAGACCGAGAGGGAGACATTTATGCACACTGAGAAACATATGAAAACGAGGGAACGGGCAGAGAATGGAGCAGAGGGAGGTGGGATGGTAATCATGGTAATTTTTCCTCCGAGGAAATGGTGGAGTGAGAAAGAGGAAGAGAAGTAACAAAGAAGCATGAGTGGGTGAAGTCACAGGGGAGTGAGACTAGAAATGCATAACGGCTTAATCCTGTTTGGAGTGTGTGTGTGTGTGTGCTTTGTTTGGGCCCTTCAGTGTCTATCACCCGTTACACGAGCAGCACCCTGTTTTCACTCCCCTTTCTCTCATATGCACATGTGCACATGCTTAGTACACATGGACGGACACACACACACACACACACAAACACACACACACATACAGGCACACAAACACTTCTGTTTAGCAGTTCATCAGACAGAGAGAAGGAGACAAGGAGACTGAGAGGTGACAGGATTTGTCATCTCCCTTCAGGGCCACGGCCCTCTCTCTCTCTCTCTCTCTCTCTCTCTCTCTCTCTCTCTCTCTCTCTCTCTCTCTCTCTCTCTCTCTCTCTCTCTCTCTCACCCTCCTTCTCTCGCTCTTTCGGTCTCCTCTTTGCACACTCTCTGCCCCCAGTCCCCCTCACTGTCACCCCATTTGTTCCTCCTTTAAAGCACCTCTGTGCCTCATCATTTTTAGAGGGGACGAAGCAAGTGTTCAACGCAGAAAGCCTCTCCCGTCTCTCCTAAAAAGGCTCTCACCCTCCAGTCACACCATAAACTGATTTTATTGACCTATCCTAATGCTACAATGTAACCATGAATTTATTTTAGTGTCCTGTTTTGATGAGGGGCCATGGAAGGTTCTCATCTAGACAAAGCATGCCTGTGGGTTACTCGTGTGTAGCCTTGACTTGTGCCTAGTGCTGCGGTGGGTAGCCGGCTAACCAGTCTTGAAATAGCAGTGTTTCTATTTCAAAGCCCACTGGAAGTGGACCTGTCATTTCAATCCCTGGGTTCGAAAAGTGTGTCGAAAATCTATATTTGTCCAGATCTAACTGGAATGTCCATTATGGCACAGTGGAATGAGTGGTTGCTACGGTGTCACTTCCTATCCCATTGTCTCATCCTGTTCTCATTAGTAGCAATTTATTAGATAGAACACAGACTTGCTTGTATGTCCTGGTCAATAAGGCATTGATAATGGATTTAGAGTAGAGATCCTGATGAATGTGTGTTCAGATGTAATTATAATGGGGTTGCAAGGACATTCGATTACTAATCCTGTCCAACGGGACTGCCTACTTGTCATCTTGTCATCCTTCCGTCCAATGGGATTCACCTCCTATCCCGAGACACTGTGATTGTTAGCGCTCTGCTTGACATGATAAAGACATGGAAAAGCTCGTTTGAATGCATAACCAAAGACTGGTCTCAGGGGGCATGTGCACTGAGCGTGAAGGAGGGAAGGCGGGAAGAAGAGAAAGAGAAAAAGTCAAGTCAACTGTTCTATCCTGTCCAAATAGACAGCTGGAATCATGTGAGCTGGAATCATACAATCTCAGGCAGCGTGGCAAAAAACAGTGCTGATATGCTCTCTAATTTCCGCTCTGAATGTGTGTATCTGACAGCGTGTGTGTGTGTTTGTGTGTGTGTGTGTGTTGAGGTAATGTTTGTATGTGTGAGGATCAGGAAGCTGTGGCAAACCCTTGTCATGTGACCTTGTCAACATGATTGACTGTATACTGCATGCTCTCAGGGGTTGATTTATTGACCAGTGTAGCTAATAAGGTGTGTATGAAGGGAGCCCGGCCAACATACACACATACACAGCCACCCACACACACCCACACACACACACACACACACACACCCCCTGTGGTATTTCCAGATAGCAGTGGGCCATGAACAACCTCCCTGGACTCGCTCCCTTGTATCACAACGCACAATTAGGCCCGCGATTGGCTACAAAGGAGTAGCACTCTGCGTTGTGGTGGCGTGGCTCTGCTTGGATAACTTCTCTGGGGATGGAAGGAGGTTGTAGGACTATAACTGTGCCTGCCATCACGGCCTGGCGAATCGAGGGAGTGTGTGTGTGTGTGGATGTGGAGAGTGGGGGTTTGGTTTGAAGGAGGGAGCAATAGGGGTCAGTGGGGTGGCTGTGCCAATGTCCCCAGGGCAGAAAGCTGTTTGTTGTGATTATAGGCATGGGCACACTAAAACTAGTGGACTGGGCGGGTGAGTGCTCTAGTAATGGTGTTGGAGATCCTGAGAGGAATACAGCTGAAGCCTTTTACAAGATGAGATTCTGTACCGCAGAGCAATACAGCCTCAAACAGCCTGAAGGGGGAGATTCATCTGGTTGTAATCACTATCGAACACACCTCTATACACACTTTAAAAAGTACCCACTCTCCATACACCCACTTCTGAAAGCAAGTTACTCGAACACACACACGTCCGACGCAAGCACAAACACACACGCACTCACACACACACACACACACTCCACACACGTTAGCATGGCCATGGAAGCCCGGGAGGCTCTGGATGCCACGGTTCCGGAGAGTTCTATTCCCAGGAATTGTGGCCAATGAGAATTAAAGAAGGTGAAGAGGGGCAGCCTTTCCAAACGTCATGGAGTCAGAGCAAGCCAGTTTCTCAGGAATATCCCTGGGCTATGAGGACCGTTAGAGGCAGCGATGATTCACCAGCAGCATCTCTGCGTGCTTCCATCACTCGCTCTTGAGGAGCAAAGTGAACGGACAAAATGCCCTGGTGACTTGTTTTTTTGGTGCTTTTCTTGTCACCCAACCTGGCAGTGTGCCCCATCATGCAGAATAATAGGAGTTAAAGCCATTCTCTTTGTGCCCAGCCATCAGCGGACAGCGGAGGGAGGGAAGGGGGGAGGGGGGGAGGGGTGGAGGGGGGGAGGAAGTGATTTCCATGCTAATGGGAGCGTTCCCGGCAGGGCTTCCTTTTTTCATCTTTCCATGTTCCATTCTCTCTCTCTGTCTCTCTGTTTCTCTCGCCCTCTCTCTAACTCTCTCTCTCTCTTTCTCTTTCTCTCCCCATTTCGGTCTTCCCCCTGTCCGTCTCTCTTCTGCCAATCCCTAACCCCCTTTCCTTCCCCACTCTCTCTCTCTCTCTCCCTCTCCCTGACCCCCCCACTCCAGTCTCTCACGCCTGCCTGATGAATGGAGCTGCTGGGCTGTGAGCGCCATGGGGGGTATAGCCCATCTCCTCCATGGGTGTGGTGCACTGCCGCTGGCTGCTTTCGTGTGTGTGTGTGTGTGTGTGTGGGCGCTCAGGCTGCAGCAGAGCTGAGCGTAAAAGTCAGGTTTGCCTAAGAAATGGAACAGAGACTGCGACTGGAAAAGAACAGGAGCCTACCTCAGGGAAAAGGCTTCTTGTGTCCACTTGGCCGAACTTCTGCATTTTCCACTCATCCCTCTGAGGACGGCTGGTGCGGGCCGCTGAACACCTACCCTGGGGTACCCTCCTACTCAGACAGTCGCGGAAGTGTGCCAGCGATCCCCCTTAAGATACATGAAATGGTCATGGATTAGAAGAAGGCATGTTAAAATTACCGCCAGCCACAGTAGGCTGCAACGTAGCAGGTGTAAAAACAAATCCCCTCACACCGCCTGCGGAGCGTAATGTGTTCAGGGTTACGAGAACAGCACCGGCACGACATTACATACAGTACGTATACATATTACACAAATCACAAATGCGCATCAACAAGCCACAAAGCCCTCTCAGAGGCCATTAAGCAAACACAGGGCTATGTGTTGACAGTAGATTACACAGTAAAATATGTTTGGGGGAGGGAATGAAGTATTTTTGCAAATTAAGGTTGTGCTGCTGCAGTGGATGCGGTTGTGGACCTGCGGGTCTGGGGTCCAGCTGTTTAAATAGGCTACAGATGAGTGGTGATGTGAAGTAGTTAGTGGAGAATAAACAGAGGCATTAGCCTGTTATGATTGGATATGAGGGGAGACAGGGAGAGCTCAGCCCAGATAAGCACAACAGCTCTTGTTCTTTTCAGGGCTGAAGGCCTGCTGTATAATCAAGCTCTGATGCTCCTCCAGGACCCCGCCACGACAGACGCCTCTCTTCTCTCTCTCGCTCTGTGTATGATTTGGGGAAGGAACAGGTCGTAAAAGTAGTGGGATATGTAAAGCTATTATGCTTGTGGTGTTCTCTCCCTCCTTCTCTTCGTCCATCCCTCCCTGTAAGTGTATGTATGGGTAAGCTTTCTGCTGTCAACAAATGAGGATGATATTTTATGTTGTTTACGGATTCCATCTGTACTTTAAGGCAACCAAAACAGTCACTAACTACAACAGTTTTTTCTTACTCTTGCTGCTATTTAGGAGCACACACAAGAGTTTGTTACTGCCCGGCAATGCTGAGAAAATTCTGTTACATAAGAATTGTCGTCGTTCTCTCTCTCTCCCTTTCTCTCACTCTTTATAAGGCAAATCACATAATCACAATATGTTGTGGATACTTGTTTGATCCATGTCTTTCAGAAGAGGAATTTTCTCTTTTAAGGCTCACCTCTAGTCTTCCTTCAGGGTGCATTCTGTTAATTAAACTTGAACTCAGGAATAGGCTGCTCTGCACCAATGCATTCTGGGAAATTGGGTCTTTCATTTTAAACGAAGTTTGACTAATTTAGTGGCCTGCTAATGCAGGGTGATTGCTGCTGAAGTAATAGCGATAATGACGATAACAAAACAATTAGGTAATGGGAATAATTCCAATTATTATTCCTAATTAAGTTAGTAAAAGAATCATTGCGATAGATGTGGTTAATATTAGCCTCCTTTTCATCCCTTTATTTTCTACTTCCCCCAATTTTTTCTCTCTTTATTAATATTTCATCTAAAGTTCAGCTTTCTGCTTCAATAGACAGTTAAATCACTGCTGGAAACGTTGCTCTCAGTCAAATTTCTTCTCCTGTTCTTTTCTCTTCTCCCCCTTTCTCATTATCTCTTACTCTTGTCATTTTATTTTTCTCTCTTTACTGCACTTTCATTATCTACCTTTTCCTCTGGTTTCTTAATCTGTTTCTCTATTCCATGTGAACACATCTACACCTCTGCCTGTCTCTTTTCCTATTTTTGTTGCGTCTTTCTCTCTCTTGGCATTGTAGGCATTGTAGTTTTACAGATCAGATGTTGCACAGTTACGTTATCTAAATGTCTCATCAGATAGTGAGTGCCTTCAATGTTTTTCGACTTAGTTCTTCAATCTTCTTTTCTTCTTCCCACTCCCACTGCTCAGCTGTAACTTTGTAGTCTACTTTACACTATCTGAGCTGTTTTGAAAGATTATGTAATATTACAGTTTTTCTGAATTGCTAAAACACTAAACCCCATTCTCTGAACCACATTTTCAGTGGCCTAAACCCTTATGTCGACTCTTCAGTCACTCTTTTGACAAATCCTAAAACACCATTTGCAAATAGCATTTACTCTGTTTGCAAAACACATTCTCACTTCAACACATTTCGCACTGTGATGCCCTTGTGTTGCAAAATGGTAAAACACATGCAAAAGGTAAACGCAACAGCCACACAGTTGTCATCGTTAACACACAATGACTACAAATGTTTCACACTTGTTTCTAATGATGTGATCCTCTAGCCCAGGGGTGTCGAACTCCGGTCCTCGAGGGCCGCTGTCCTGCATGTTTTAGATGTTTCCCTGCTCCAACACACCTGATTCAATTAAAAGGGTTGTTATAACGACCATTCATTCGAATCAGGTGAGCTGGATCAGGGAAACATCTAAAACCTCGAGGACCGGAGTTCGACACCCCTGCCTAGCCGATCCCAGAACGTGATGCTGAGGCAGAATCAATCTCACTCTCACATAACATTTGAGTTTGCTTTAAAACAATTTTTTTCAGTAGAATGTTTTCTTTGGGCTTTTACATTTGGACTACTGTATTTTCATGCAAGTGATGAATATAAAGACATTCAATACTGTATTATAGTACTTACAGTATGCAATTCATTCAAAGTACTAAGTTGTGATTGTTAGACTTTATTGATTGTGAAATGCGTTTACTATGTACAATGAACATATTTTTCTGTAACTTCACGCCCTGGACTCTGTGTTCTAAATTTTTGGGTGTTGTGTACTGAACTCTCCGTATTGTTTATATATTGATTGGCTGTGTATAAGTTCTGAAAGTATGGTTTTGGTTTTGAGCACAGATGACTGTTTTTTTCAAATGCTTACACACGCTTGTCCTCCTTTTTTCCAAACTTAACACACAAATCCAAGAACTCAAACATAAAATGAAAGAACAAAAAATGCAAAATGCCTCGCATCTCTTGCAAAATGAAGCACTGCATTCAAAATTACACAAACACGTCTCAAAAGCAAACATTTGTCTTACGTTGCAAACACTTTTGCCATTATATTACATTTTTGGATATATCATATACACAGTTATTTAAAACCTAAAGCTCTTCTTTCATGAGCTCCTATGTACATTTCTGTACAAGATTGAAAGTCAATGGCAGAGATGTTGAAAGATTCATGGTAAACACGAAAACAACTTGTGAATACAGTATTACACAGTACGAAAGAAAATAAATACATCAACTGTGTGTAGTAGGACAGAAACCAAAAGAAACCAGCTTTTTTGAAAAAATGTATTCCAAAGGAATTGTGTGTGTGTGCCATGAACTGTAACATACAGTAATATATACTATTTTCTACAATATTGCCAGAATGTTTTCTCTTAGGTAAAGTCACTGTACTGTCACACAGTATTATACAGTAATCCACCAGACTGGGACCAATCATGCAGTGCACTGCAGTCAATGGATGCTAAAATATATGTATTTGTGTGTTGTGCTGAAATAGCTATTATGTGTACATTAGAACATGTGTACATTACAGTAGATTGTTACATACCTGTTACTATTTCTGCAGTAAAGGTTCAAATTATACCCACCACTGTAAACTGACAAAAATTATTTATAGGCCTATTCTAAAGCCATGATTGGTTGTTGTTGAGTAAAGCAATGAGTGTTTGCGTTAGTGTGAGTTAGTGTGAGGCACTGATAAATTAGTGTGACATTCCAATTGGTTGTGTTTGATAAAGGAAATCCCCATGTTTCCTGTTAGAATTATGTGTGTTACATGGATAATTTTGTGTTGTGTTTTGCAAAGTGTTTTATAAAATTGAAAACTGAGTCAAAGGCCCCAAATGTGCGTATGGTTTTGCAGATTCGATGTGTGGTTCTGGTGTTTGAGTGTCAGGTTTCAGAAAAATTAAGGACTTTGTGTGTAAGCAGTTGAAAAAAACTGTAAATGGTTGGAGGCGTGTATTTGATTTTGCCAGAAGAGTCAGAAGTTTTGTGAATGTAGTTTTGAAGATTTGGTTCAGGGTTGAGTGCTAAGAAAATGGCTGAAGGTTTCAAGTTTGAGTGTTTGAGCAATTGTGAAAAACGTTGAACGATGAAAGTGACTCAGCCAGTCATTCAGCAGACACGCTAAATTAACAGTGTACACTGTGAAGTCACCCTCTGTCTCTTCCTTTGACTTTCTATGGTGTAACGTCCCCACAAAATGATTCCCCCCTAGCCACCCTCCATCTCCTCTACCTGCTTTTCCCTCCCTCCCTCCCTCCCTCCCTCCCTCCCTCCCTCCCTCCCTCCCTCCCTCCCTCCCTCCCTCCCTCCCTCCCTCCCTCCCTCCCTCCCTCCCTCCGTCCTCTTCTCTTAAGCCCTCTCCACTACACAGTAAGTGCTTGTGTGATGGACTCGCACTAAACGGATGCAGATTTTATTCAGGCTATTTTCGACCAGTGCGTGCGCTTTAGCCAGCTAGACACTTTTTTTAATGGCTTCCCTAACTCATCGCCTTCCCCTCTCAGAGAGAAACAGAAAGCGTCCCCCTTGCAGATAAGACATAAGCATTCCTCTTTTTCGCACTCCTCTTTTACTCACTCCATAATTTTTTTGGTGCCCTCTCTGAGTGTTATTAGCCAGCCAAGCAGTCTTCACAACTCTACCTTGTCTTGCTCTCTTCTTCTGCTTCATCTTTCATTTCACACACGTTGTCCTTTTCAGTATCTACCAGTTACCTGCTCTCCCTCCCTCCCTCCCTCCCTCCCTCCCTCCCTCCCTCCCTCCCTCCCTCCCTCCCTCTCTCTCTCTCTCTCTCTCTCTCTCTCTCTCTCTCTCTCTCTCTCTCTCTCTCTGTATCCATTCAAGTCTCACCACAGTGTCAGTCCTTAGTTCGTATTTACGGAGTTAAACCTGTATTAAACTGCAGGCACCCTAATTAACTCTTAGCACTTGTCACTTCACTCTCCACACAAACTAATCTTTTTCTCATAGTGGCCCGTCTCCTCCAATCACCATGCACCACTGTGTGAACCCTGACCAATTGCGTCTGACTAAACTGCACTAGCAAGCTAGAGTAGTCAGACTAGAAAAAAGGCTTAGTCTGTTATCTGTAACGTGAATAAGGAGGGATGAAGGAGGAAGAGTGAGAGAGATGGAGAAAAGGTGAAGGTGTCTGAAGTGGTTATGGAACCAGCCCAGTGGAGGGGCCTTCGATTCTTTCTCTTCCAGAACACACGTTGTGGCCCAGTGGGGAGTGGTTCTATCAGTGAGTCACACAGCATCAAGTGTGCGTCGCCATGCTGTTCCATCGCAGATGGGGCTAACGGCTTTGGACAGCAGAACAAAGAGGTGCGCAGAGATCACATGTACTCCTGCCCCTGCCATTCAGAAGGGGGACTTGATATGACGCATTGAAGGGTTGTATGATTACCATGTCCCCTTCTGCCCTTTACACTCTTAGAAACGTCTGGCTGGATTATCTCTCTTCTCCTTTCTTTTTCTCTCTATTTACGCTCTCCCTCCCTCGTTCTCTCTCTTCCTCTAATCACTTTGAGATCAATGCCTCGGTCCTAGTCTGTCAACTGTGGCAATGAGACATTACTTCTCTTGCTGTCTCAACTGCATAGTGACGGGAAAAGGTGATTAAAACGGTTCGACCATCACCATCACGCCTACAGCACTCCCTCATGCACTCCTGCAGCACACAGTGTGAGCACACGTGAGTGCGCTTGTGTCTCGTATTGGGCGCAGAGCACATTAGCTAATGTCTGATCGTAAGTTTGCTATAATGTGGACGTGCGCCGCGCCTCCCTCCATCATTGAGTGTACACATAACAGACAGCTAATCAATGCTCATTACGGCTTGCGCCGCAATTTGTTGTCGTCCCCTCTTGAAAATATGTCACCTCATTCTCGGTCTCATTAGCGATGCAGTTTTCGCCCGGGTCGCCCGCTAATCTTTAGCCTTCTGTTGTCCCCCCCCCCCGCTCCCCAGATGGAGGCTTGGTAGTCATGGCACATAAAGTGGCTTTTAACGTGGAGCCCCTGGCACACATCCCCCTCAGTGGGCAGGGCCCTGCAGGCTCAGTGGGTGTGGAGGAGCACGCTCCATTTCACGACTGGCTGCCAGGGGAGACGTGTGGACATGATGCACCATTATCCTTCCATGAACCACACACTGCTCCCTGTCCATGAACCACACACTGCTCCCTGTCCATGAACCACACACTGCTCCCTGTCCATGTACCACACACTGCTCCATGTTCTTCCGTGAACCACACACTGCTCCCTGTCCATGTACCACACACTGCTCCATGTCCTTCCATGAACCACACACTGCTCCCTGTCCATGTACCACACACTGCTCCATGTTCTTCCGTGAACCACACACTGCTCCCTGTCCATGTACCACACACTGCTCCATGTCCTTCCATGAACCACACACTGCTCCCTGTCCATGTACCACACACTGCTCCCTGTCCTTCCATGAACCACACACTGCTCCCTGTCCTTCCGTGAACCACACACTGCTCCCTGTCCTTCCATGAACCACACACTGCTCCCTGTCCATAACCCACACACTGCTCCCTGTCCATGTACCACACACTGCTCCCTGTCCTTCCATGAACCACACACTGCTCCCTGTCCTTCCATGAACCACACACTGCTCCCTGTCCATGAACCACACACTGCTCCCTGTCCTTCCATGAACCACACACTGCTCCCTGTCCTTCCATGAACCACACACTGCTCCCTGTCCATGAACCACACACTGCTCCCTGTCCTTCCATGAACCACACACTGCTCCCTGTCCATGAACCACACACTGCTCCCTGTCCTTCCATGAACCACACACTGCTCCCTGTCCTTCCATGAACCACACACTGCTCCCTGTCCTTCCATGAACCACACACTGCTCCCTGTCCATGTACCACACACTGCTCCCTGTCCATGTACCACACACTGCTCCCTGTCCTTCCATGTACCACACACTGCTCCCTGTCCATGTACCACACACTGCTCCATGTTCTTCCATGAACCACACACTGCTCCATGTTCTTCCATGAACCACACACTGCTTCCTGTCCATGTACCACACACTGCTCCCTGTCCATGTACCACACACTGCTCCCTGTCCTGACCCGGGCATGCTCATGAGAAGCTGCTCTGTCGTCTGGCTCCCCCAAAATACAGGTATCGAGTGTGCTGGTCATGTGCCCAGGTCTTGGGAGACACTGTACGAATGTCTTTGCTTGTAATCAAGTAGATATGTACGGCAGGTTAGATTCTTCTTTGGATTTACTGGTATATGTTTCTAATCCAAACAGATGCACATCATGTAGACTGCAGCTTTTTTACTGTGTGGGAGTTGCCTTGGACTGCATGAGCTTAGTGGTAGCTCATCAGCGGGTGTCGGGGGGGCGTGGTGTGTGTGTGTGTGTGAAGTGGTGGTGGTGGAGGAGGGAGGGTGATGGGGGAGGGGGGCACTGAGAGTATGAGCAGTGTCCACAGGGTCTTTAAAAGCCAGGAAACACAACAGCTAACAGCAAATGCCACTGTAGGAAGCCAGGGTAACATCGGCCATTAAAGTTTAATTTATTGCCTACTATCCAGTAGGGTTTAACAAAGAAAACAATATTTGGAGCATGGATTTGGAGTGAATGCATTTATAAAGTGTTGAGGTCTGCTAAACCATGCAGTGACTCTAAGAACAAATAGAACATGGGCTACAATTGCTCTATCAACACAGTAAGGTTCAGTGTTTAGTGCTTGGCTACAGTGCTTCGACAACTCAACGGCTCTTGAAATACCACAGTATTGAGTTTTTTTTTTTTTTAAAGCACAAACTTCCACCATTTATCTTTGTTATTGTCTCAGTAATCATAATTTAAGACAGATGTCCTCTGTGATGATAGCATCCTAATCTGGCATCATGTTACTCTCTGATGCTGGCTGGTTTGATATGATTTGTTATTCCGTTGTGCTGGGTTGTATCTGAATTCTCTGACAACACGTTGTTGAAAGCTTTAAAAACCAATTTGGGGACGTCTATGTTGTGCTTGTAAGGTAAAATAGTGTCATCCTTCTTTCTCTCGAGCTGGTCCTCCCAGTCTGTAGGCCGGAGGGGGACGTGTGTTTGTATGTTTGTACATGAGCGTTTGTGTACACGTGTGTTTGTGTGTGTGCGTGTGCGAGTATACGATTGTGTTTGTTTGCCTCTGTGTGTGTGTTTGTTTGTGTGTGTTTGAGTATCTGATTCTGTTTGTATGCGTGTACGTGGACTTTAATGCAACACATAGCAGCGGCCACTGCTGGTGTGTCTCAAGTGGGGCATGCGCCGCATTTCCCAGGGCATTTCTATAAAGTGCTGTTTAAGCAAAAGGCCTTTAATGTGGTGATTTAATGTGAATTGCAGGGAAGGTGAAGTCATCATGTATAAACATGACTGTGTCCAGAAGAAACACAGGCCTATTATCTGTCCTTGCTTTACACTCATGCTCGTTAGCCGGACAGAAATTTACAAGCTCAACATGCAAATATAGTGGATATTTACATTATAGGAGTCCTTTATTATCTGGCGTGGTACTGCTCAGACTTTTAAGGGAGAGTGTGAAGGTGTTTAATAACCTTCCTGTGATCCGGGTTGATTCTCCATCTTTCTGTTTGTTTTCCCTTGTGAGTGTGTTCTTTTTCTTTATACCAATTTTCTTATTTTTCCTTTCATCTTTCTCCCACTCTCACTGTCTATCTCACTTCCCCTCTCTTCCCCCCCAATCCTCCTCCTCTCTTTATTCTGACTTTTCTTTGATTTTCTCTGCCTAATCTCTTCCTCCCTCCCTCCACCCCTCCCTTCTAGATCTGTGGTCTTTCTCTGTGTCCGAATTGGCTATTCCGGGGGCGGAGGTGGGCCGTATCTCAGCAACAGATGCTGACCTGGACGACAATGCCAAACTGGAATATACCATCCTGGATGGAGAGACGGGGGACACCTTCAACATCACTGGAGTGAACCAAGAGGCTATTATCACCCTGAACAAGGTGAGAAGGGGAAGATAAATGAGCCGGGGGAGGGATGGAGGGAGGGATAGAGGGATGGAGGGAGGGATAGAGGGAGGGATAGAGGGAGGGATGGAGGGAGCGATGGAGGGAGGGATGGAGGGAGGGATGGAGGGATGGAGGGAGGGATAGAGGGAGGGATGGAGGAGGGAGCGTGTTGCTTGTCAAAACAGAAGGATGGTGGGAAAGGAATGCGGTGAGGCATAATGGAACAGATGATGAGGGGGAGGAAGAGAGAAGAAGGAGAAGAGGGATGGAGGAGGACACAGGTGAGCCTGTTGGTTTGCCCCTCGTTCTGGGGAGGGCTCAGGAGGAGCCTGGTGAACACTGATGCTGATGCGTGTGTGTGTGTGTGTGTGTGTGTGAGAGAGAGAGAATAACAGGATGCGTGTGTGAGTTTGAATCATCTCTCCCTCCATGCTCTCTCCTTCTGAAGCATTCTCCCCCGAGCCTTCCTGTCACTCTGCCTCCATCACACCCTGCACTCTGCTAATGAAGATATGTGTGGAGGGTAGACTCCTGACGTGTGGTGCGTCACTCCTGTGCGCCTGGTAACAAGTGTGTGTGTGTGTGCTCAGTGTCACGCGTGACCTGTGAGCGGGCCCCTCTCCCTCATGTGTAAGGTCGATTCAGTGACATCAGAGGAAGCAACACCAAAGAGTGTTGGTGTGGCCGGGGAGCATGCCTGGAATATGCTATTTGAAGCTAATTTAGCTCTTCAAAGCCAGGCATACACAGTTGAATGAGTGATAAAAATACACCCTGCTCTTTAATATAGTCTGTCACTCAGATCTAGGATGTGAAAGATACTGAATCGTCTCTGATGGTCATCCAGTGTGTTTATGTGTGTGGTTGTGTGTGTGTGTCTTTTTGTGATATATATTTATATATATATATCTTCGACCTGACGTGTTGCATATGTGTGCATGCACCATGTGAATTTGTGTGCTTGCAAATGTATCTGTGTTGCTGAGTGCGTGTTACTCAGTGTGTGAGTGTGTGTGTTTGTGTGTTTGACTGTGACAGCTCCCTCCAGATTTCTATGATTAGTTCAAAAAAAGCCCAGACCGGAGGCAGGGTTGTGAGGGGTTTCCACAGCTGGGAGTGTTACTCTGATAAGAGGGATGGAGGGAGGCAAGGGGAGGTGGAGAAAGAGAAAGAAGGGAGGGAAGGTGGGGGTGGGGGGAGAGATACAGAAGAACGGGCTAGAAGTCAGGGTTGAACAGAGTAAAGGAGGGATGGCTGGAGGAAAGAGAGAGAGAGAGAGTGTGAGAGAGAAATTGAGAGAGAGAGATTGAGACAGGCAAAGCAAGTGAGAAGCACAATGAGGCTTGAAAAGAGACAGGCAGGGAAAATAAAAAATAAATATAACAAATGTTTGGTTGGTGAAAAAGCTACACAGAGAAGAAGAGGAGTCAGGGATGGTGGGGGGGGAGGGGGGAAGGAACAAAAAGCTGTGTGTTTTTTCAGTCGGGAGATAGAGGTGATCAATTGAACATGTGCTCGGCAACAGAAGAAATGAACTGAAAAATGACAACAACGAAATCCCCCTATCATAACCCTGCCAGGATTTCATCACCGTGCCACAAAGGTCTACAACATTACAAAACCCATAACAACAAAATGGCGAACTTGTTTTGCATTTCCTTATTCAGAAATTAGCAAGTGGAGTGTATTCTTCTAGTTAAAGTTTGTGGTTGTAGTTTTTTGACAGCTGTGAATAAAGAATGATGACTAGACAATGGGCAGGTGGGTGTTGCTCAAAATGTGACTCGCAGAGGTTAAAAGGGATTTAACCTTTCAGGGAATCCACGTGCAACGAATGGAAAACATGAAAGATACCACTCTAATAGAATTAAACGAAACAAAGCGTAAAATTAGTGCTAAGCTCCCCCTCAGTTTCCACCCCGTTAAACAAAAATAAAAAAAGCATCCATCCAGTGTGTGTGTGTGAGTCTACATGAGTGTGTGTGTGTTGTGGTTGCATTCATCCAGACTCGTGTTCTCAGCATCTAGTTTCCTTTGACTGCTGCAGTCAGAGATTTCCAAACTGTGAAGAATTTAGTTGATAGAGATGATCTTTCTGCCCTCCAGAAGAGAGGATTTCCGACTGGAACAATTTCTGTTACCACTCAGTCTTGCTTGACCTCACTGGTCATTACACAGCTGTGGGCAGAATCTTTTTGCCATTGATCTTGTGCACACACAAACACACACACACACACACACACACACACACACACACACACACACACACACACACACACTGGCACAAAGACACACCACAGGCTGATTCACACCCACAGTACACACTCTTGACCTTGTATCTCTCTCTGTTAGTGGTCGGTGGAATGAACAATAACGTGGAAAGAAACACAGTGGGGTTATCTTAAAGGCTGGACGATGCAGCAGCTGCCTTTAACAGGCTGGGGTTAGAGCACAGACAGACAGACAGACAGACAGACAGGCAGGCAGGCAGACAGACACACAGGCAGACACACAGGCAGACACACAGACAGACACGCAGACTGAGAGACAGACACACAGACACACAGACAGGCAGACAGACAGACAGGCAGACAGGTCAGCGACTTACACAAACCCAG